>NC_034181.2:33827280-33829780 GCF_002021735.2 Oncorhynchus kisutch
AGAGAGAGAGAGAGAGAGAGCGGGACAGAGAGAGAGAGAGAGAGAGCGGGACAGAGCCAGCAGAGGAGAGGAGGGCGGGACAGAGAGAGAGAGAGAAGAGCGGGAAGAGAGAGAGAGAAGAGCGGGACAGAGAGAGAGAGGAGAGCGGGACAGAGAGAGGGAGAGAAGAGCGGGACCAGAGAGAGAGAGAGAAGAGCGGGACAGAGAGAGAGAGGAGAGTGGGACAGAGAGAGAGAGAGAGAGCCCCCAGCATTATCCATCCTGTTGAAATATTGTATATGTTTTAAAATGTCATGGAAAGGCGAGCACAAAGGGAGAAAATCTCCTCTTTAAAACGCCTTCCAGAGTAGTCAGAGTGGATTACTCTCAGCACTAGCTGCTTTCTGCCTTGTCCTTTCTTCTCTTCCTGACCCTTTGTATAGAGCCAAGGCCATGCAGCCCAGAAGGCACACTGACATTTCTGCTACTTTCTGAGAAATGGTCCTTGGGGTGCAGAGGTAGGAGAGAGGTAGCAGAGGAGAGGCAGAGAGAGCAGCACATGGGAGCAGAGGGCTTGTGTAACACACAGCTGACCTCCTGTGAACAACTATGACATCTACATATCCTGAACTGTACACCACTCAAAAGCCTGAAAACACCTACCCATTCAATATACAGTGCCTTGCGAAAGTATTCGGCCCCTTTGAACTTTGCGACCTTTTGCCACATTTCAGGCTTCAAACATAAAGATATAAAACTGTATTTTTTTGTGAAGAATCAACAACAAGTGGGACACAATCATTAAGTGGAACGACATTTATTGGATATTTCAAACTTTTTTAACAAATCAAAAACTGAAAAATTGGGCGTGCAAAATTATTCAGCCCCTTTACTTTCAGTACAGCAAACTCTCTCCAGAAGTTCAGTGAGGATCTCTGAATGATCCAATGTTGACCTAAATGACTAATGATGATAAATACAATCCACCTGTGTGTAATCAAGTCTCCGTATAAATGCACCTGCACTGTGATAGTCTCAGAGGTCCGTTAAAAGCGCAGAGAGCATCATGAAGAACAAGGAACACAGCAGGCAGGTCCGAGATACTGTTGTGAAGAAGTTTAAAGCCGGATTTGGATACAAAAAGATTTCCCAAGCTTTAAACATCCCAAGGAGCACTGTGCAAGCGATAATATTGAAATGGAATGAGTATCAGACCACTGCAAATCTACCAAGACCTGGCCGTCCCTCTAAACTTTCAGCTCATACAAGGAGAAGACTGATCAGAGATGCAGCCAAGAGGCCCATGATCACTCTGGATGAACTGCAGAGATCTACAGCTGAGGTGGGAGACTCTGTCCATAGGACAACAATCAGTCGTTTATTGCACAAATCTGGCCTTTATGGAAGAGTGGCAAGAAGAAAGCCATTTCTTAAAGATATCCATAAAAAGTGTCGTTTAAAGTTTGCCACAAGCCACCTGGGAGACACACCAAACATGTGGAAGAAGGTGCTCTGGTCAGATGAAACCAAAATTGAACTTTTTGGCAACAATGCAAAACGTTATGTTTGGCGTAAAAGCAACACAGCTCATCACCCTGAACACCATCCCCACTGTCAAACATGGTGGTGGCAGCATCATGGTTTGGGCCTGCTTTTCTTCAGCAGGGACAGGGAAGATGGTTAAAATTGATGGGAAGATGGATGGAGCCAAATACAGGACCATTCTGGAAGAAAACCTGATGGAGTCTGCAAAAGACCTGAGACTGGGACGGAGATTTGTCTTCCAACAAGACAATGATCCAAAACATAAAGCAAAATCTACAATGGAATGGTTCAAAAATAAACATATCCAGGTGTTAGAATGGCCAAGTCAAAGTCCAGACCTGAATCCAATCGAGAATCTGTGGAAAGAACTGAAAACTGCTGTTCACAAATGCTTTCCATCCAACCTCACTGAGCTCGAGCTGTTTTGCAAGGAGGAATGAGAAAAAATGTCAGTCTCTCGATGTGCAAAACTGATAGAGACATACCCCAAGCGACTTACAGCTGTAATCGCAGCAAAAGGTGGCACTACAAAGTATTAACGTAAGGGGGCTGAATAATTTTGCACGCCCAATTTTTCAGTTTTTGATATGTTAAAAAAGTTTGAAATATCCAATAAATGTCGTTCGACTTCATGATTGTGTCCCACTTGTTGTTGATTCTTCACAAAAAATACAGTTTTATATCTTTATGTTTGAAGCCTGAAATGTGGCAAAAGGTCGCAAAGTTCAAGGGGGCCGAATACTTTCACAAGGCACTGTATATATTTCTTTTTACTATTGCATGCATTGTAGAATAATAGTGAAGACATCAAAACTATGAAATAACACATATGGAATCATGTAGTAACCAACAACAAAAAAAGTGTTAAATATATTTTATATTTCAGATTCTTCAAAGTACCCACCCTTTGCCATGATGACAGCTTTGCACACTCTTGGCATTCTCTCAACCAACTTCACGAGGTAGTCACCTGGAA
>NC_034181.2:33834780-33839780 GCF_002021735.2 Oncorhynchus kisutch
TTTCTAGCCCCTGTACCCTGTCCTCTTCTACCAGTCCATTCAGCTGAATCAACCGCACAGTTCAGACATTGATTTAATGACATAGGATTCTCTTCCCTTTTCATCCTCAGCCCTTTTGCTGCTGTCTTACCATGTAAATATGAAAAAGATGGTTATTTTCTGTGGTGAGGGTGCAGGGGAATATGTCCTCTCACCCCACCATGCATAGTGATGGCTCCTCCTAACCCTGCCTATGCTGTAGCTAGAGGCACTGCGAGCGTAGATAGATAGATAGATAGATAGATAGATAGATAGATAGATAGATAGATAGATAGATAGATAGATAGATAGATAGATAGATAGATAGATAGATAGATAGATAGATAGATAGATAGATAGATAGATAGATAGATAGATAGATAGATAGATAGATAGATAGATAGATAGATAGATAGATAGATAGATAGATAGATAGATAGATAGATAGATAGATAGATAGATAGATAGATAGATAGATAGATAGATAGATAGATAGATAGATAGATAGATAGATAGATAGATAGATAGATAGATAGATAGATAGATAGATAGATAGATAGGGATGAAAGATGCTTGAAGCCAGAATTAACCAGGTTAACCTGAATTTGAATCCTATTGACAAATATACTGTCAAAAAGACTGCTACCATTCAGCGGAGGTCATTCAAATGTACTGAGGCGGGCAGTCACACAGCGCCAGAACATTTGACCTTTTACTGAGGGAGTAACACACAGAAACACACAGTCCATCATCTGTGACAGGAGAGCAGAGCTTTACAGCTAATTTGTTGCCCCTCAAAATGCCAGCCGAAGATATACACACAACGGAAGTGACCAGGAGACAGACTTCTTGTTGTTCTTTGTATCCCTGCTTTCCCTCTCCATCTGGGAGGGCAGGGTTAGGGAAGCTCTGTATGAGCTAACTCCACAGTGAGGATGGGAGACAGAGTTAGCTCTGAGGGGAGGCAGTAGCCTAGCACTGTGTAGCATTAGCGTGCGACTGCGCTGGGCTCTAAACAACCTCAAAAAGAATCTCCCTCTTTTACCTAACACCACTGCCCAGGCAGCTGCACTCAGGATCCACAGAGCAGCACTGACTACACATCTCATACTGTACCCCCAGCCCAATTACACAGTAATCCAGCCCAGCACATAAAGCAGTTATGATCAGAAATCATTTGAAATGGCAGAGTAAGTTACATAACTGTGCAGCTTTAGTCTGTTTGCGCAGCCGCAGATGCCCACACTGTTAACACTCTACTTGTCTGGCTTGTGTGTGTGTTGTGTGCCTACTGAATCACAGAACAGACACAGTGCAACTCTCAGACACCCTCAGCCCCTCCCTGCTCCCCTGTGAGTCCTGTGGCAACCTCCCCTCAGCTGCTAAGAGCACACTGACAACACTCCTCTCACATGCAGAGACACACACACAGTGATACTCACACAGCCTGGAGCAAAGGGAGAGCAAGAGATGTACAGAGAGAGAGAAGAGGAGCGATGAGAGAGGGTGAAAGAGTGACAGCAAGAGTGTGTGTGTGTGAGAAGGCCAGGAGTATTTCCTTGACAATATGAAGAGAGACACAGAGACAGACACAGAGAGAGAGACAGAGACAGAGACAGAGAGAGAGAGAGAGAGAGAGAGAGAGACAGAGAGAGAGAGACAGAGAGAGAGAGAAGAGGGTAAAGCATAAAAAGGAGAGAAATGGAGAAATAGAGAGAGGCAGGCTTTAACTTATAAGCTCCTCAGCTCTGCAGCATTTTGTGCTGGGTATCAGTATAGCTTTAGCCCTTATCGGGGTCTTCTATACTAGACGTCCAGTATTAAGCGTCATGCAGCAGTAGCCCCAGAATCAGCAGTATGCTCTCCTCGGCTCTGGTCCCTATCTCCCATGCACAGAGTGGCAGCAGTAGCCCCAGAATCGGCAGTATGCTCTCCTGGGCTCTGGTCCCTCTCTCCCCTGCACAGAGTGGCAGCAGTAGCCCCAGAATCGGCAGTATGCTCTCCTGGGCTCTGGTCCCTCTCTCCCCTGCACAGAGTGGCAGCAGTAGCCCCAGAATCAGCAGTATGCTCTCCTGGGCTCTCGTCCCTCTCTCCCCTGCACAGAGTGGCAGTAAGTAGCCCCAGAATCAGCAGTATTCTCTCCTCGGCTCTGGTCCCTATCTCCCCTGCACAGGGTGGCAGCAGTAGCCATAGCAACAGCAGTCGCAATAGCCATAGAAACAGCAGTAGCCATAACAACAGCAGTAGCAGCAGCAGTAGCAGCAGCAGTAGCCATAGCAACAGCAGTAGCCATAACAACAGCAGTAGCCATAACAACAGCAGTAGCAGCAGCAGTAGCCGCAGCAGCAGCAGTAGTAGTTCTGCAGCGACAGGACTGACCCCCTCCACATAAACTTTGTCTTTACTCCAAAAATGATTTATCTACAGTAACGAGTAAGTAGCTAAACTTTACATGTATTGCATGATCGCTTATCATAAACCTCTATGAGAACGACCGTTAGTGGGTTTATGTTTTCACATTTGCCCCCCCCCCCCCCTCATAAATGCATAGGACATATATGCTAACCTGTAGAGCACCCCGGCCTCTATGTCTACATGATATTGTGCACTGGTAATAACACAATAAGAACACCTCAAACTTCAAGAAACAGGCTACATACCGTCGCACGTTTGCTTTGACGCTTTCTCTTCTCAAACGCGCCTTTGTATTTTGGCACTGCGCCAGATCCAGTCCATGGAAGTACAGTAGCAACAGCTGTACCTTGTCCTTTCCGATGGCATATCTCGTTCATATACATCGTCGCCGAAGTGCTTCCTACACACACGCAGCGATGCAAGGTTGGCTGCAGGATTATTTACAGTAAATCATATTTACTATTTTGATTGCTACTAACCATCTCCTGCAACTCTCCGTACCTTTTATAGGACAAGAGCTACATGTGGTGCCTTCTTCCCTTGATTTCCTGTATAAAGTGCAGCCAGGGACCGAACATCAGCTTGTCCTTGCTGCCATCTATTTTTCCACTTTGCGTAACCCACTTTACATGCGATAACCCTAACTATCAACTTTCGCACCAGCTCGTTCTCCCCGTCAAGCTCAATATAAGGGCATGTCGTGACGTTTCCACGTAGCAGGATCTCTGCTGCTGTGCCATTCCGCTACAAAAAATACATAAAATAATCGCACTTTTTATGGTGAAAAACGGACAGTACTTTTTACAAAAAGAGCTCTTAAATTAAACAAAAAAAACTTCACACTTCGCGAATTTCTGAATTAGGAATTCAGTGGCAGAGCGAGGCCTGCATCCAGCAACATTATGCTGTTTTTGACCCGTTTTTGCATCTGTTTCCGTACAGCACTACAGGGAGAGAGGAGGAGAGGGCAAACTCCACTGAACTAGTTTCAATGTTTGGAATCACTTGGGAGTTTCTGGATTTTGGGTAAACTTCTTCTTTAAGGTTGGAAGCATGGGCAACTAAGGATGTTTGAGTGTTTTTGTATGTGAACAAGTTTTGTGGAGTAAGGCTCACACAGAGAGAATCTGATGACACCCACCACACTGATGACATAATTATAGCCTTGTTCCCACTCCTTCCTGCCTCTGCTAACCACTCAAATACTCAGAGGCTTACTTGCTCTCAGACCATGACATTTCAAACCTCTGCAGATGCACTGTCTGTTCTAGAGGTCGACCGATTAATCGGAATGGCCGATTAATTAGGGCCGATTTCAAGTTTTCATAACAATCGGAAATATGTATTTTTGGGCACCGATTTTTTTTAAATTATACCTTTATTTAACTAGGCAAAAGTCAGTTAAGAACACATTCATATTTTCAATGACGACCTAGGAGGGTTAACTGCCTCGTTCAGGGGCAGAACGACAGATTTTCACCTTGTCAGCTCGGGGGATTCAATATTGCAACCTTACAGTTAACTAGTCCAACGCAATAACGACCTGCCTCTCTCTCGTTGCACTCCACAAGGAGACTGTTATGCGAATGCAGTAAGCCAAGGTACAGTGCCTTGCGAAAGTATTCGGCCCCCTTGAACATTGCGACCTTTTGCCACATTTCAGGCTTCAAACATAAAGATATAAAACTGTATTTTTTTGTGAAGAATCAACAACAAGTGGGACACAATCATGAAGTGGAACGACATTTATTGGATATTTCAAACTTTAACAAATCAAAAACTGAAAAATTGGGCGTGCAAAATTATTCAACCCCTTTACTTTCAGTGCAGCAAACTCTCTCCAGAAGTTCAGTGAGGATCTCTGAATGATCCAATGTTGACCTAAATGACTAATGATGATAAATACAATCCACCTGTGTGTAATCAAGTCTCCGTATAAATGCATCTGCACTGTGATAGTCTCAGAGGTCCGTTAAAAGCGCAGAGAGCATCATGAAGAACAAGGAACACACCAGGCAGGTCCGAGATACTGTTGTGAAGAAGTTTAAAGCCGGATTTGGATACAAAAAGATTTCCCAAGCTTTAAACATCCCAAGGACCACTGTGCAAGCGATAATATTGAAATGGAAGGAGTATCAGACCACTGCAAATCTACCAAGACCTGGCCGTCCCTCTAAACTTTCAGCTCATACAAGGAGAAGACTGATCAGAGATGCAGCCAAGAGGCCCATGATCACTTTGGATGAACTGCAGAGATCTACAGCTGAGGTGGGAGACTCTGTCCATAGGACAACAATCAGTCGTATATTGCACAAATCTGGCCTTTATGGAAGAGTGGCAAGAAGAAAGTCATTTCTTAAAGATATCCATAAAAAGTGTCGTTTAAAGTTTGCCACAAGCCACCTGGGAGACACACCAAACATGTGGAAGAAGGTGCTCTGGTCAGATGAAACCAAAATTGAACTTTTTGGCAACAATGCAAAACGTTATGTTTGGCGTAAAAGCAACACAGCTCATCACCCTGAACACACCATCCCCACTGTCAAACATGGTGGTGGCAGCATCAT